>NW_026914206.1:0-10239 GCF_034315485.1 Pezoporus occidentalis | reverse complement strand
CACCAAAGTTTGGGTTCTGCTCCCACAGTAGAAGAGCCAGGAGGGAAAGCTGGGGCTGGGAATCTACAGCACACAGTCAGCTTTACAACAGTGCCTCCATCATTGCTGTCACTGCTCACTTTCATACCTGAGAGTTTCAATGAAACCTCTCGGAAGCCTGCACTTTGCTGCCCAGCAGCACTCTGAGTAGAGCATGAACTTTTGGCCTCTGCTCCCACAGCAGAAGAGCCAGGATGAAAAGCTGGTGCTGGCATTCTTCAGCACAAAGTCAGCTTTGCAACGGTGCCTCCATCATTGCTTTCACTGCTCACTTTCATACCTGAAAGAGAGTTTGAATGAAACCACTCCGAAGCCTGCACTCTGCTGCCCAGCAACGCAGTGCGTAGATGCAGAAGGTTTGGCTTCTGTTCTCACAGCCGAAGAGGCAGGAGGGAAAGGTGGTGCTAGTGATCTTCAGAACAGAGTCAGCTTTGCAACACTATCTCCATCCTTACTCTCAGGGCTCACTTTCATACGTGAGTTTGCATTTGAATGCTACCTCTCAGGAGCTTGCTGTCTGCTGCCCAGCAGCACACTGAGTAGAGCACGAACTTTTGGCCTCTGTTCTCACAGCCGAAGAGCCAGGAGGGAAAGCTGGGGCTGGGAATCTTCAGCACACAGTCAGCTTTGCAACGGAGTCACCATCTGTGCTGTCTCTCCTAGCTTTCAAACCTACAAGTGCATTTGAATGCAAGCTCTCCAGAGCCTGCTCTCGGCTGCCCAGCAGCATAGTGAGTAGAGCACCAACGTTTGGGTTCTGCTCCCACAGTAGAAGAGCCAGGAGGGAAAGATCGTGCTGGGCCTCTTCAGCACACAGTCAGCTTTACAAGGGTGTCACCATCATGCCTGTTCACTGCTCACTTTCATACGTAAAAGTCTATTTGTATTGTACCTCTCCGGGGCTTGCTCTAGGGGACCCAGGAGCACAGCGAGGAGGGCACGAACGTTTGCCCTCTGTTCCCACAGCCGAAGACGAATGAAAAAAGCTGGTGCTGGGCCTCTTCAGCACCCAGCTTTGCAACGGTGCCTCCATCATTGCAGTTTCTCCTCGGTTTAATGCCTAAAAGACAATTTGAATAAAAACTGGAGGTCACTCTCAGCTGCCCAGCAGCACAGTGAGTAGAGCACGAACGTTTGGCCTCTGCTCCCACATTAGAAGAGAAAAAAGGGAAAGCTGGTGCTGGGATTCTTCAGCACACAGTCAGCTTTACAACGGTGCCTCCATCATTGCTGTCTCTGCTCACTTTCATACCTGAAAGAGAGTTTGAATGAATCCTCTCGGAAGCCTGCCCTCTGCTGCCCAGCAGCACTCTGAGGAGATCATGAACGTCTGGCCTCTGGCTCCCACAGCAGAAGAGCCAGGAGAGAAAGCTGCTTCTGGCAATCTTCAGCACATAGTCAGCTTTGCAACTTTGTCACCAGCAGTGCTGTGGCTCCTCGGTTTCATAGCTAAAAGTTCATTTGAGTCGTATCTCTCCGGATGGTGTCTAAGCTGCCCAGCAGCACAGTGAGTAGAGCACAAACGTTTGGCCTCTGCTCACACAGCCGAAGAGCCAGGAGTGAAAGCTTGTGCTACTAATCTTCAGCACACAGTCAGCTTTGCAAAGGTGCCTCCATTACTGGTGTCACTGCCCACTGTCAACAGGAAAAACATCAGAATGCATTCGCTCCAGAGCCTGCTCTCGGCTGCGCAGCAGCACTCTGAGTAGAGCATGAACTTTTGGCCTCTGCTCCCACAGCAGAAGAGCCGGGAGGGAAAGCTGGGGGTGGCATTCTTCAGCACAAAGTCAGCTTTGCAACGGTGCCTCCATCATTGCTTTCACTGCTCACTTTCATACCTGAAAGAGAGTTTGAATGAAACCACTCCGAAGCCTGCACTCTGCTGCCCAGCAACGCAGTGCGTAGATGCAGAAGGTTTGGCTTCTGTTCTCACAGCCGAAGAGGCAGGAGGGAACGGTGGTGCTAGTGATCTTCAGAACAGAGTCAGCTTTGCAACACTATCTCCATCCTTACTCTCAGGGCTCACTTTCATACGTGAGTTTGCATTTGAATGCTACCTCTCAGGAGCTTGCTGTCTGCTGCCCAGCAGCACACTGAGTAGAGCACGAACTTTTGGCCTCTGTTCTCCCAGCCGAAGAGCCAGGAGGGAAAGCTGGGGCTGGGAATCTTCAGCACACAGTCAGCTTTGCAACGGAGTCACCATCTGTGCTGTCTCTCCTAGCTTTCAAACCTAAAAGTGCATTTGAATGCAAGCTCTCCAGAGCCTGCTCTCGGCTGCCCAGCAGCACTCTGAGTAGAGCATGAACTTTTGGCCTCTGCTCCCACAGCAGAAGAGCCGGGAGGGAAAGCTGGGGCTGGCATTCTTCAGCACAAAGTCAGCTTTGCAACGGTGCCTCCATCATTGCTTTCACTGCTCACTTTCATACCTGAAAGAGAGTTTGAATGAAATTTCTTCGAAACCTGCACTCTGCTGCCCAGCAACGCAGTGCGTAGATGCAGAAGGTTTGGCTTCTGTTCTCACAGCCGAAGAGGCAGGAGGGAAAGGTGGTGCTAGTGATCTTCAGAACAGAGTCAGCTTTGCAACACTATCTCCATCCTTACTCTCAGGGCTCACTTTCATACGTGAGTTTGCATTTGAATGCTACCTCTCAGGAGCTTGCTGTCTGCTGCCCAGCAGCACACTGAGTAGAGCACGAACTTTTGGCCTCTGTTCTCCCAGCCGAAGAGCCAGGAGGGAAAGCTGGGGCTGGGAATCTTCAGCACACAGTCAGCTTTGCAACGGAGTCACCATCTGTGCTGTCTCTCCTAGCTTTCAAACCTAAAAGTGCATTTGAATGCAAGCTCTCCAGAGCCTGCTCTCGGCTGCCCAGCAGCATAGTGAGTAGAGCACCAAAGTTTGGGTTCTGCTCCCACAGTAGAAGAGCCAGGAGGGAAAGCTGGCACTCGGATTCTTCAGCACACAGTCAGCTTTACAACAGTGCCTCCATCATTGCTGTCACTGCTCACTTTCATACCTGAGAGTTTCAATGAAACCTCTCGGAAGCCTGCACTTTGCTGCCCAGCAGCACTCTGAGTAGAGCATGAACTTTTGGCCTCTGCTCCCACAGCAGAAGAGCCAGGATGAAAAGCTGGTGCTGGCATTCTTCAGCACAAAGTCAGCTTTGCAACGGTGCCTCCATCATTGCTTTCACTGCTCACTTTCATACCTGAAAGAGAGTTTGAATGAAACCACTCCGAAGCCTGCACTCTGCTGCCCAGCAACGCAGTGCGTAGATGCAGAAGGTTTGGCTTCTGTTCTCACAGCCGAAGAGGCAGGAGGGAAAGCTGGTGCTAGTGATCTTCAGAACAGAGTCAGCTTTGCAACACTATCTCCATCCTTACTCTCAGGGCTCACTTTCATACGTGAGTTTGCATTTGAATGCTACCTCTCAGGAGCTTGCTGTCTGCTGCCCAGCAGCACACTGAGTAGAGCACGAACTTTTGGCCTCTGTTCTCACAGCCGAAGAGCCAGGAGGGAAAGCTGGGGCTGGGAATCTTCAGCACACAGTCAGCTTTGCAACGGAGTCACCATCTGTGCTGTCTCTCCTAGCTTTCAAACCTACAAGTGCATTTGAATGCAAGCTCTCCAGAGCCTGCTCTCGGCTGCCCAGCAGCATAGTGAGTAGAGCACCAACGTTTGGGTTCTGCTCCCACAGTAGAAGAGCCAGGAGGGAAAGATCGTGCTGGGCCTCTTCAGCACACAGTCAGCTTTACAAGGGTGTCACCATCATGCCTGTTCACTGCTCACTTTCATACGTAAAAGTCTATTTGTATTGTACCTCTCCGGGGCTTGCTCTAGGGGACCCAGGAGCACAGCGAGGAGGGCACGAACGTTTGCCCTCTGTTCCCACAGCCGAAGACGAATGAAAAAAGCTGGTGCTGGGCCTCTTCAGCACCCAGCTTTGCAACGGTGCCTCCATCATTGCAGTTTCTCCTCGGTTTAATGCCTAAAAGACAATTTGAATAAAAACTGGAGGTCACTCTCAGCTGCCCAGCAGCACAGTGAGTAGAGCACGAACGTTTGGCCTCTGCTCCCACATTAGAAGAGAAAAAAGGGAAAGCTGGTGCTGGGATTCTTCAGCACACAGTCAGCTTTACAACGGTGCCTCCATCATTGCTGTCTCTGCTCACTTTCATACCTGAAAGAGAGTTTGAATGAATCCTCTCGGAAGCCTGCCCTCTGCTGCCCAGCAGCACTCTGAGGAGATCATGAACGTCTGGCCTCTGGCTCCCACAGCAGAAGAGCCAGGAGAGAAAGCTGCTTCTGGCAATCTTCAGCACATAGTCAGCTTTGCAACTTTGTCACCAGCAGTGCTGTGGCTCCTCGGTTTCATAGCTAAAAGTTCATTTGAGTCGTATCTCTCCGGATGGTGTCTAAGCTGCCCAGCAGCACAGTGAGTAGAGCACAAACGTTTGGCCTCTGCTCACACAGCCGAAGAGCCAGGAGTGAAAGCTTGTGCTACTAATCTTCAGCACACAGTCAGCTTTGCAAAGGTGCCTCCATTACTGGTGTCACTGCCCACTGTCAACAGGAAAAACATCAGAATGCATTCGCTCCAGAGCCTGCTCTCGGCTGCGCAGCAGCACTCTGAGTAGAGCATGAACTTTTGGCCTCTGCTCCCACAGCAGAAGAGCCGGGAGGGAAAGCTGGGGGTGGCATTCTTCAGCACAAAGTCAGCTTTGCAACGGTGCCTCCATCATTGCTTTCACTGCTCACTTTCATACCTGAAAGAGAGTTTGAATGAAACCACTCCGAAGCCTGCACTCTGCTGCCCAGCAACGCAGTGCGTAGATGCAGAAGGTTTGGCTTCTGTTCTCACAGCCGAAGAGGTAGGAGGGAACGGTGGTGCTAGTGATCTTCAGAACAGAGTCAGCTTTGCAACACTATCTCCATCCTTACTCTCAGGGCTCACTTTCATACGTGAGTTTGCATTTGAATGCTACCTCTCAGGAGCTTGCTGTCTGCTGCCCAGCAGCACACTGAGTAGAGCACGAACTTTTGGCCTCTGTTTTCCCAGCCGAAGAGCCAGGAGGGAAAGCTGGGGCTGGGAATCTTCAGCACACAGTCAGCTTTGCAACGGAGTCACCATCTGTGCTGTCTCTCCTAGCTTTCAAACCTAAAAGTGCATTTGAATGCAAGCTCTCCAGAGCCTGCTCTCGGCTGCCCAGCAGCACAGTGAGTAGAGCATGAACTTTTGGCCTCTGCTCCCACAGCAGAAGAGCCGGGAGGGAAAGCTGGGGCTGGCATTCTTCAGCACACAGTCAGCTTTGCAACGGTGCCTCCATCATTGCTTTCACTGCTCACTTTCATACCTGAAAGAGAGTTTGAATGAAACCTCTTCGAAGCCTGCACTCTGCTGCCCAGCAACGCAGTGCGTAGATGCAGAAGGTTTGGCTTCTGTTCTCACAGCCGAAGAGGCAGGAGGGAAAGGTGGTGCTAGTGATCTTCAGAACAGAGTCAGCTTTGCAACACTATGTCCATCCTTACTTTCAGGGCTCACTTTCATACGTGAGTTTGCATTTGAATGCTACCTCTCAGGAGCTTGCTGTCTGCTGCCCAGCAGCACACTGAGTAGAGCACGAACTTTTGGCCTCTGTTCTCCCAGCCGAAGAGCCAGGAGGGAAAGCTGGGCCTGGGAATCTTCAGCACACAGTCAGCTTTGCAACGGAGTCACCATCTGTGCTCTCTGAGCTTTCAAACCTAAAAGTGCATTTGAATGCAAGCTCTCCAGAGCCTGCTCTCGGCTGCCCAGCAGCATAGTGAGTAGAGCACCAACGTTTGGGTTCTGCTCCCACAGTAGAAGAGCCAGGAGGGAAAGATCGTGCTGGGCCTCTTCAGCACACAGTCAGCTTTACAAGGGTGTCACCATCATGCCTGTTCACTGCTCACTTTCATACGTAAAAGTCTATTTGTATTGTACCTCTCCGGGGCTTGCTCTAGGGGACCCAGGAGCACAGCGAGGAGGGCACGAACGTTTGCCCTCTGTTCCCACAGCCGAAGACGAATGAAAAAAGCTGGTGCTGGGCCTCTTCAGCACCCAGCTTTGCAACGGTGCCTCCATCATTGCAGTTTCTCCTCGGTTTAATGCCTAAAAGACAATTTGAATAAAAACTAGAGGTCACTCTCAGCTGCCCAGCAGCACAGTGAGTAGAGCACGAACGTTTGGCCTCTGCTCCCACATTAGAAGAGAAAAAAGGGAAAGCTGGTGCTGGGATTCTTCAGCACACAGTCAGCTTTACAACGGTGCCTCCATCATTGCTGTCTCTGCTCACTTTCATACCTGAAAGAGAGTTTGAATGAATCCTCTCGGAAGCCTGCCCTCTGCTGCCCAGCAGCACTCTGAGGAGATCATGAACGTCTGGCCTCTGCTCCCACAGCAGAAGAGCCAGGAGAGAAAGCTGCTTCTGGCAATCTTCAGCACATAGTCAGCTTTGCAACTTTGTCACCAGCAGTGCTGTGGCTCCTCGGTTTCATAGCTAAAAGTTCATTTGAGTCGTACCTCTCCGGATGGTGTCTAAGCTGCCCAGCAGCACAGTGAGTAGAGCACAAACGTTTGGCCTCTGCTCACACAGCCGAAGAGCCAGGAGTGAAAGCTTGTGCTACTAATCTTCAGCACACAGTCAGCTTTGCAAAGGTGCCTCCATTACTGGTGTCACTGCCCACTTTCAACAGGAAAAACATCAGAATGCATTCGCTCCAGAGCCTGCTCTCGGCTGCGCAGCAGCACTCTGAGTAGAGCATGAACTTTTGGCCTCTGCTCCCACAGCAGAAGAGCCGGGAGGGAAAGCTGGGGGTGGCATTCTTCAGCACAAAGTCAGCTTTGCAACGGTGCCTCCATCATTGCTTTCACTGCTCACTTTCATACCTGAAAGAGAGTTTCAATGAAATTTCTTCGAAACCTGCACTCTGCTGCCCAGCAACGCAGTGCGTAGATGCAGAAGGTTTGGCTTCTGTTCTCACAGCCGAAGAGGCAGGAGGGAAAGCTGGTGCTAGTGATCTTCAGAACAGAGTCAGCTTTGCAACACTATCTCCATCCTTACTCTCAGGGCTCACTTTCATACGTGAGTTTGCATTTGAATGCTACCTCTCAGGAGCTTGCTGTCCGCTGCCCAGCAGCACACTGAGTAGAGCACGAACTTTTGGCCTCTGTTCTCACAGCCGAAGAGCCAGGAGGGAAAGCTGGGGCTGGGAATCTTCAGCACACAGTCAGCTTTGCAACGGAGTCACCATCTGTGCTGTCTCTCCTAGCTTTCAAACCTAAAAGTGCATTTGAATGCAAGCTCTCCAGAGCCTGCTCTCGGCTGCCCAGCAGCATAGTGAGTAGAGCACCAATGTTTGGGTTCTGCTCCCACAGAAGAAGAGCCAGGAGGGAAAGCTGGCACTCGGATTCTTCAGCACACAGTCAGCTTTACAACAGTGCCTCCATCATTGCTGTCACTGCTCACTTTCATACCTGAGAGTTTCAATGAAACCTCTCGGAAGCCTGCACTTTGCTGCCCAGCAGCACTCTGAGTAGAGCATGAACTTTTGGCCTCTGCTCCCACAGCAGAAGAGCCAGGATGAAAAGCTGGTGCTGGCATTCTTCAGCACAAAGTCAGCTTTGCAACGGTGCCTCCATCATTGCTTTCACTGCTCACTTTCATACCTGAAAGAGAGTTTGAATGAAACCACTCCGAAGCCTGCACTCTGCTGCCCAGCAACGCAGTGCGTAGATGCAGAAGGTTTGGCTTCTGTTCTCACAGCCGAAGAGGCAGGAGGGAAAGCTGGTGCTAGTGATCTTCAGAACAGAGTCAGCTTTGCAACACTATCTCCATCCAGTTTGCATTTGAATGCTACCTCTCAGGAGGTTGCTGTCGGCTGCCCAGCAGCACACTGAGTAGAGCACGAACTTTTGGCCTCTGTTCTCCCAGCCGAAGAGCCAGGAGGGAAAGCTGGGGCTGGGAATCTTCAGCACACAGTCAGCTTTGCAACGGAGTCACCATCTGTGCTGTCTCTCCTAGCTTTCAAACCTAAAAGTGCATTTGAATGCAAGCTCTCCAGAGCCTGCTCTCGGCTGCCCAGCAGCACTCTGAGTAGAGCATGAACTTTTGGCCTCTGCTCCCACAGCAGAAGAGCCGGGAGGGAAAGCTGGGGCTGGCATTCTTCAGCACACAGTCAGCTTTGCAACGGTGCCTCCATCATTGCTTTCACTGCTCACTTTCATACCTGAAAGAGAGTTTGAATGAAACCTCTTCGAAGCCTGCACTCTGCTGCCCAGCAACGCAGTGCGTAGATGCAGAAGGTTTGGCTTCTGTTCTCACAGCCGAAGAGGCAGGAGGGAAAGGTGGTGCTAGTGATCTTCAGAACAGAGTCAGCTTTGCAACACTATCTCCATCCTTACTCTCAGGGCTCACTTTCATACGTGAGTTTGCATTTGAATGCTACCTCTCAGGAGCTTGCTGTCTGCTGCCCAGCAGCACACTGAGTAGAGCACGAACTTTTGGCCTCTGTTCTCACAGCCGAAGAGCCAGGAGGGAAAGCTGGGGCTGGGAATCTTCAGCACACAGTCAGCTTTGCAACGGAGTCACCATCTGTGCTGTCTCTCCTAGCTTTCAAACCTAAAAGTGCATTTGAATGCAAGCTCTCCAGAGCCTGCTCTCGGCTGCCCAGCAGCATAGTGAGTAGAGCACCAACGTTTGGGTTCTGCTCCCACAGTAGAAGAGCCAGGAGGGAAAGCTGGCACTCGGATTCTTCAGCACACAGTCAGCTTTACAACAGTGCCTCCATCATTGCTGTCACTGCTCACTTTCATACCTGAGAGTTTCAATGAAACCTCTCGGAAGCCTGCACTTTGCTGCCCAGCAGCACTCTGAGTAGAGCATGAACTTTTGGCCTCTGCTCCCACAGCAGAAGAGCCAGGATGAAAAGCTGGTGCTGGCATTCTTCAGCACAAAGTCAGCTTTGCAACGGTGCCTCCATCATTGCTTTCACTGCTCACTTTCATACCTGAAAGAGAGTTTGAATGAAACCACTCCGAAGCCTGCACTCTGCTGCCCAGCAACGCAGTGCGTAGATGCAGAAGGTTTGGCTTCTGTTCTCACAGCCGAAGAGGCAGGAGGGAAAGGTGGTGCTAGTGATCTTCAGAACAGAGTCAGCTTTGCAACACTATCTCCATCCTTACTCTCAGGGCTCACTTTCATACGTGAGTTTGCATTTGAATGCTACCTCTCAGGAGCTTGCTGTCTGCTGCCCAGCAGCACACTGAGTAGAGCACGAACTTTTGGCCTCTGTTCTCACAGCCGAAGAGCCAGGAGGGAAAGCTGGGGCTGGGAATCTTCAGCACACAGTCAGCTTTGCAACGGAGTCACCATCTGTGCTGTCTCTCCTAGCTTTCAAACCTACAAGTGCACTCTGCTGCCCAGCAACGCAGGGCGTAGATGCAGAAGGTTTGGCTTCTGTTCTCACAGCCGAAGAGGCAGGAGGGAAAGGTGGTGCTAGTGATCTTCAGAACAGAGTCAGCTTTGCAACACTATCTCCATCCTTACTCTCAGGGCTCACTTTCCTACGTGAGTTTGCATTTGAATGCTACCTCTCAGGAGCTTGCTGTCTGCTGCCCAGCAGCACACTGAGTAGAGCACCAACTTTTGGCCTCTGTTCTCCCAGCCGAAGAGCCAGGAGGGAAAGCTGGTGCTGGGAATCTTCAGCACACAGTCAGCTTTGCAACGGAGTCACCATCTGTGCTCTCTGAGCTTTCAAACCTAAAAGTGCATTTGAATGCAAGATCTCCAGAGCCTGCTCTCGGCTGCCCAGCAGCATAGTGAGTAGAGCACCAATGTTTGGGTTCTGCTCCCACAGTAGAAGAGCCAGGAGGGAAAGCTGGCACTCGGATTCTTCAGCACACAGTCAGCTTTACAACAGTGCCTCCATCATTGCTGTCACTGCTCACTTTCATACCTGAGAGAGCCAGGATGAAGCTGGTGCTGGCATTCTTCAGCACAAAGTCAGCTTTGCAACGGTGCCTCCATCATTGCTTTCACTGCTCACTTTCATACCTGAAAGAGAGTTTGAATGAAACCTCTTCGAAGCCTGCACTCTGCTGCCCAGCAACGCAGGGCGTAGATGCAGAAGGTTTGGCTTCTGTTCTCACAGCCGAAGAGGCAGGAGGGGAAGGTGGTGCTAGT
>NW_026914205.1:0-6283 GCF_034315485.1 Pezoporus occidentalis | reverse complement strand
ACCCTGCTCTAGTGGAAGGTGTCCCTGCCTGTGGCAGGGGGTTGGAACTGGAGGGCTTTAAGGTCCCTGCCTACCCAAACCACTCTGTGATTCTATGCCAAGGCAGAGCTGTTGCTGCCCCTCTGACAAATCACACTTCAGGCATTTCAAAAGATCTCCCACAAATATACCTGCCAAACTCATCCTCTGCCACATCCAAATATGACCCACACTACATACAACTGCCACCTCTCCCCTCTGATGTGCTGTCTCCAGGATGCCAAGATGCCCATTATATCCATGTGGTTTCCATTTTATTACACCAAATACTCTTCAAAATAATATTGCAGAGGTGAAAAAAAAAAAAATAAATAGAAATAGAAGACCTAAACAGCGTGCAAGGTACTATTCCCTAAGTTAACTAAATTGATCAGTTTTAGCCACATGGCTGGATACACTCATGTGCCTTGGCTGAAAAATCACCTTTCGAGAAGCTTCTACTCCCAGAAGGAAAATGACACCCAGAATATCCCAGTTCTGCCTGAACATCTTCCCTACTTAACCTCCCAGACACCAAACAGGAGGGAAACCCTCGCCTTCTCGTGGCCCCATCCATCAATAGGCTCCAGGGCCTTGTAGGCAATGAAAGGCACACACTTTAAGAAAACAATAATCAAGGGCTGGAGCCAGGACTAACAGAACCAGTGCTGAGGGAAAACCTTGGCAAGGCTGTCAGACAGAAAGCCTGCCTGGCAGCAAGGAACACTGCTACAACATTCCCAGGGGAGATGTTAAAGTTCATGGATTACACCAATGAAGAGCTCAAGTTCACACCCACGGAGCTCTGGAAGCAGTACTGCAGGGGCAAGAGGACAGCTAGAAAAGCTGACAACCTGGCCCTTACTTCAGGCTCATCTGTCACTGGCACCACAGGCAAGAACCACCTGGGTTGTTCAGAAAACTGGGTTAGACATCAGGCTGCCCACAGGAACAGCACTTGGCTCCTTGCAAAACAGCCTTCTGCAGGACTAAAACAGACGGGAGAAACCGTGACAGGGAGCAGACTTCCACGCAGCTACTCCTGAACACAACGCAAGAGGAGAACCCTGCTAGTGCACGTGGGCATCTTCCTGCTCCAGCTACAAAGTCTGCCTGCCACAACCCAGCTGAAGAGATGCTGACAGCGCTGCAGTTTGCTCAGCCCGCAGATGAAAGGCCCTGCCAGTCTTACACAGCACGGGATACTCTCACTGCTCTCAGTCACACGGAGAATGGCTTGGAGCATTTGCAAGTGAGCACAAAGACAAACACTGGAACCTTGGTTTGAGTCATCCGTGAACCAGCAAACACCCCAACAGCAAGAAAACCTCCTTACAAGTAGCTGCTAGTGTCAACAGAAACACAAGCCCCAGACCCCCTCCAGTGAAGCACAAAAGCCTGAAGCAAAAAGCAGACAACGGCTGAAGCGTGACAGCTGAGAGATGGCGATCTTGGCAATCCCTTACCCCTCAGCACTGCCAGAGGAAGTGTCCTGATCAAGAGCAAATCTCATGGCATGTATTTTCAGCAAGTGTCCCTGAAATGGGGAAGGCCCCTGAGAAGCTCTCTCGGAAGGCAGGCTTTTACTCCTGGAACAGAAACCTCTGTGACTATGCCATAACCAGCTGGAAGGAAGTCTCCATCCACACATCCATCCCCACACAGCAGAGTAACAGAAGGTCCCTCACGTTATGCTCAGGCAGCAGGTACTAGCTGCCAGCCAAAGGAAGGATGCTATTCAAGCAGACCTGCAGCTCAGCCTCCACAGGGGGAATCCTGCACTTTCTTTCCTGTGAAAAGTCAGTGCTGAGAGTTTTGGACATACACAACAGCATTTGAAAACCCAAAGTCATGCAGACACGTAATAAGGGAAGACTTAGACCACTCGCCATCATCTTTACCAAGTCTTGGGAAACAGGAGAGGTGCCTGAGGACTGGAGGAAGGCAAATGTCACTCCAGTCTTCAAAAAGGGCAAGAAGGAGGACCCGGGTAACTATAGACCGGTCAGCCTCACCTCCATCCCTGGGAAAGTGATGGAACACCTTGTCCTTGGTGCCATCTTAAGGCATATCAAGGCTAAGAGGGTTATGAGGGGCAGTCAACATGGCTTCACCAGGGGGAAATCATGTTTGACCAATCTCTTAGCCTTTTATGAGGAAATAACACGGTGGATGGATGATGGCAGAGCGGTGGATGTGGTCTACCTTGACTTCAGCAAAGCATTTGACACAGTCTCCCACAGCATCCTCAGCTAAATTGAGGAAGTGTGGACTGGATGATCAGGTAGTGAGGTGGACTGCGAACTGGCTGAAGGAGAGAAGCCAGAGAGTTGTAGTCTATGGGGCGGAGTCTAGTTGGAGGCCTGTAACTAGTGGAGTGCCTCAAGGGTCAGTACTGGGACCGGTATTATTTAATATATTCATCAACGATTTAGATGAGGGAATTGAGTGTACTATCAGCAAGTTTGCTGATGACACTAAGCTGGGAGGAGTGGCTGACACGCCAGAAGGCTGTGCTGCCATCCAGCGAGACCTGGACAGGCTGGAGAGTTGGGCAGGGAATAACTGGATGAAATATAACAAGGGAAAGTGTAGAGTCCTGCATCTGGGCAGGAACAACCCCAGGTTCCAGTATAGGTTGGGGAACGACCTGTTAGAGAGCAGTGTAGGGGAGAGGGACCTGGGGGTCCTAGTGGACGACAGGATGACCATGAGCCAACACTGTGCCCTTGTGGCCAAGAAGGCCAATGGCATCCTGGGGTGTATTAGAAGGGCGGTGGTTAGTAGGTCGAGAGAGGTCCTCCTTCCCCTCTACTCTGCCCTGGTGAGACCCCATCTGGAATATTGTGTCCAGTTCTGGGCCCCTCAGTTCAAGAAGGACAGGGAGAGAGAGTCCAGCGCAGGGCAACAAAGATGATTAAGGGAGTGGAGCATCTCCCTTATGAGGAAAGACTGAGGGAGCTGGGTCTCTATAGTTTGGAGAAGAGGAGACTGAGGGGTGACCTTATTAGTGTCTATAAATATATAAAGGGGGAGTGTCACGAGGATGGAGCCAGGCTCTACTCAGTGGCAAACAATGATAGGACAAGGGGTAATGGGTGCAAACTGGAACACAAGAGGTTCCACTTAAACTTGAGAAGGAACTTCTTCTCAGTGAGGGTGACGGAACAGTGGAACAGGCTGCCCAGGGAGGTTGTGGAGTCTCCTTCCCTGGAGACATTCAAAGCCCGCCTGGACACATTCCTGTGTAACATTATCTAGGTGTTCCTGCTCCAGCAGGGGGATTGGACTAGATGATCTTTTGAGGTCCCTTCCAATCTCTAGCATACTATGATACTGTGATACTTGGGCTGCTATCCAACCACCTCACTCTGCCAGGGTGCTGCACATCTGGGAAATACAAGTGGCTAAATGATCCTACCAACATCCCATTTTCCTGTAGTTCAACATCATCCAGAATCCTCATGGATAAAACAATTCCCACATCACAACTCTAAAAATACATCTGCAGGGCTCCAGAGGGCTTGAAGGTTGCTTCCCCTAGCTAGAACATCCCTGCTGGGCTGGAGGGAAAGCTTTACAGCAGCTCATTAAACCACAGCTCCATCTGCTGCACAGTTCTGCCAACATTTGTTTGATTTGGGGAACTTCCTTCCACACACCATACAGATTGATTCCCAAAGGAAACAAAAGAAAACTAACAATGTGCCTGTCTCTGCCCAAAAGGCACTCCCTTACAGTTGAACATTGGGCCATACAGTCACACTTTTACTGCTTTCTTCCCTGCTAGGGTAACAACAACTAAAATCCAGGTAAATGTGATTTAAGCAGCGACCCAAAGCCCCACTTGCCAAAAGCACAGGCCAGAAAGTATGGGGGAATTCCGCACTTCACCCTCTGAAGGGGGACACAGCCCAGTTCCATGCACACAACCACACCAACTGCTCTGCCACCAAAGCCTTGTGCTTCACACCTAGGCTTCTCCTGCATGTTTGTTCACAGCAGATGAGACATAACAGTTCTCTTCCTTTAAAACCTATCAACCCATCCTTGACTTCACCACAAGTTTCTTCATCCAGCGTCAGCATTGTTTGGTCTTCTACAGCCCTCACATGCTCACAAAGGAGGTGATGGGCACACCCAGGGCCATTGAACTCCTTTTCAGGGGAGAGTGCCAAAGGGGATGAGGAAACATCCCCCCTGGCAAATGCACACAGAAGGAAACAAACTTCTTGACCATGTATTGTCTCCTGTAAACCCCATCTCAGTCTTGCTCTCTGTCTCTCTCACACACACACACACCCCTTTTTCTTTACATTGCAAATGTGACTCTCAGCATCATTACATTTTCCTTTGGGAAACCAAGAACATTAACCTCAAAACTGTGTCCAGAGAATATGCCCATTTGGTTGCTTCCCAGCCCAGCAACAGAAAATTAGGGTATTACCATCACTATTACTCATGCCTGCAGTTTAGAAATACAAAGGTTAACAAAGCCATTTCATTCCCTGGAAACAAGTCTACATTGAGCTGTCTTTCCAGTCTACAAGGGGGCCTCCAGTCTCTAGGGGGCCTCCAAGGATGCTGGAGGGGGACTCTTCACTAGGGACTGGAGTGACAGGACAAGGGGTAACGGCTTAAAACTTAAACGGGAAGTTGAGATTGGACAGAAGGAAGAAGTTCCTTACTTTTGCACAGATCCAACACGTGCAAATCTCTCGAGGTACAAAGCTCCGTGGCAAGGGCCAAATCACCTCCAAGCGACAAAAACAGGAGAAAAGCAGGCCAAAACACCCCAAACAACCCCCAAAACAGGCCAAAACTACCCCAAAATCACCTTGTCCTGTTTCTCCTGTGGGACACAGGTTAGAGACCCAAAACTGGACAAAACCACCCCAAAACCACCTTGTCCTGTTTCTCCTGTGGGATACAAGTTCAGAACCCCAAAACAGGCTCAAAAAAGGACAAAAACAACCAAAACCTATTTAAAACCACCCCCAAAACAACCCCAAACCTCCCTAAAACCACCAAAATAACACCTTGTCCTGCTTCCCCTGTGGGATACAGGCTCAGAGCCCCAAAACAGACACAAAACAGGCCAAAAGGAGGAAAAAAACGCACCAAAACACCCAAAACCACCCCTAAAACAGCCCAAGCCAACCCCAAAACCACCTTGTCCTGCCTCTCTTATGGGATGCAGCGTCAGAGCCTCAAAACAGACCCAAAACAGGACAAAACTAGCAAAAGCAGCAACAAAACACCACCAAATGACCCCCAAACCACCCCAAAACCAACTTGTGAGGCTTCTCCTCTGGGATACAGGGTCAGACCCCAAAACAGCCCCAAAACAGGCCAAAACCACCCCAAAACATCCAAAACAGCCCCAAAACCACCCCCAAAAAAACCTGGTTCTGCTTCTCCTATGGGATACAGGGTCAGAGCCCCAAAACAAGACAAAAACAAGCCAAAAGCAGGCCAAAACACCCGAAACAACCCCCAAAACAGGCCAAAACCACCCCAAAATAACCTTGTCCTGCTTCTCATGGGACACAGGTCAGAGCCCCAAAACAGGAAAAAAACAAGCCAAAACCACCTTGAACTGTTTCTTCTGTGGGATACAGGCTCAGAGCCCCAAAACAGACCCAAAACAGATCCAAAACACCCCAAAAACCACCCAAAGGCAACCTTGTCTTGCTTCTCCTATGGGACACAGGGTCAGAGCCCCAAAACAGCCCGAAAACAGGACAAAAACAACCCAAAATCCAAAAACTTTTTTGGTTTTTTGGGGTTTAAGACTTTTTGCCTTTTACTGTGCTTTGGGGCTCTGACTCTGTATCTCATAGGAGAAGCAGGACAAGGTGGTTTTGGGGTGGTTTGGGGTTGTTTTGGGGTTTGCTTTGGCTTGTTTTGGCCTTGTTTTCGTCTGTTTTTGGCCTCTTTTGGGGCTATTTTGGGTCTGTTTTGGGGCTCTGGCCCTGTGTCCCTTAGGAGAAGGAGGACAGGTGGTTTTGGGGTGGTTTGGCATGTTTTGGGGTTTGCTTTGGGTGTTTTGGTCTGGTTTTCACCTGTTTTTGGTCTGTTTTGGGGCTATTTTGGGCCTCTTACCCTGTATCCCGTAGGAGAAGAAGGACAAGGTGATTTTGCAGTGATTTGGGTTGTTTTTGTCCTGTTTTCGGCCTGTTTTGGGGCTCTGACTCTGTGTCCCATAGGAGAAGCAGGACCAGGTTGCCTTTGGGTGGTTTTGGCCTGTTTTGTGTCTGTTTTG
>NW_026914204.1:0-8090 GCF_034315485.1 Pezoporus occidentalis | reverse complement strand
GAGTCATGCGAGGGGGTGTCACAGGGTGTGGTGCGTGGTTGTGGTTCCATTGCCGAAGGGGGGGGGGGGAGACAGGAATAAAGGGGGGGGGCTGTTGATTTTGGGGGGGTTCCTGGTATATTTGTGTGTGCACACGTGTGTGCAAGGCGAGGGTGCCCGCCATGGCGTGTGTTTGACGTGTGTCATGTATGTGGTTGCGTGTGTGCCCCCCCCCCCCCCCGCAGGCGTGTTCTGGAGCGCGCGGGCGGGCGGGGGCCGGAATTTCCTCAATTTCAGCAATTTTGGCTTTTTTTGTTGGGTTTCATAGAAAAACACTGACGAGAAACCCCGCCCCCCCCCCCCCCCCTTCCCAACCCCCTCCTTCTGTGGGCTGTGGGGCAAGGGGGGGTGGGGGACCATGCCGTGCGTGTCCCCCACCACCACCACAATGGGGACATTGATGTTGGCCCTCACCCCAGCCATGGGATAGGATTTGGGGGGCACCAAAACTGGGGCCCCAAAACTTGGGGGTTGCTGGGGGGGGGCTTGGGCCTCAAATGCCCCCAAACTGGTGTTGGGGGCTTCTGCCCCCCCAAAAAAAAACAGGGGTTGGGGAGTTCCACACCCCAAATTGCCCCCCAAAAAGGGTTTGGAGTGGCCTTGGACCCTCAAATACCCCAAAACTTGGGTTTTGGGGGGTTCCAGCATCCCAGATCCTCCAAACCTTGGGTTTAGTGGGTCCCAGACCCCCAAATTCCTCAAAGCCTGAGTTTGGGGGGGGTCCACCCCCCAAAACCTGGATTTTGGGGTGTCCCAGCCCCCCCCCCGCATCCTCTATAACCTGCACTGGGGGGGTCCTTGGCAATGGGGGGCGAGGGGGGGCTGGACTGCACCCCCCCACTTTGCCCTCTCATTGACCCCCTCTATCCCTTACCCCCTGTGTCCCCCCCCCAGGATGGATGCAGCTCCTTGGGTCCCCCCCATTCCCCCACCCCCCCACCCCTGGCAGCATCTCCCACTCTCCGGGGGGGGTATAACACCATTTTGGGGGACCCGGGGTGGGGTTTTGGGGTGCTCCTGACCCCCCCTATGTGCTCCCCCCCCCAGCCGTGGAGACCCCAAGCCGCAGTGGGGAGGAGATGGTGCCCAGCTCGCCCTCGCCGCCCCCCCCGCCCCGCGTCTACAAGCCCTGCTTCGTCTGCAGCGACAAGTCCTCGGGGTACCACTATGGGGTCAGCTCCTGCGAGGGCTGCAAGGTGGGGTACAGGGGTTGGGGCATGGGCACCTCTGGGACCCTATAGGGGGAGTGAGGACCCCCCCCCCTCCCTGAACACATGGGAGGAGATGGGAGCACCCATCCAGGACCCATGGGGGGAGTGGGGAAGGCTCCTGGGTACTGGGAACCTATGGGGGGACCCCGGCACTGGGGATGCCCCCCCCCAATCCCATGGGGGGAGTAGGGAATCCCTGGGACCCACAGTGGGATTGGGGAAGTCCCAGGGTGCTGGGGACCCTGTGGGGGCACTGGGGACCCCTTGGAGATACTGGGGACCCCCATGGCATGGGGATCTTGCTCAGTGGGCACTGGGGAACCCCCTGGGAGTGTTGGGGATGCCCTGGGGGGGGGGCCCCCCCCAGTGATACAGGTGAGCAGCCCATAGACACTGTGGAGCCATCACTGGGGGCTGTTGGGGAGCTGAACCTGAGCATCGCAGTTGTGGGGTGACTTGGGGGTCCCCAAGAGGTGGTTCCAGCCCCCCCCCCCCCCTTTTCACCCCCCCTGTCCCCCCCCAGGGCTTCTTCCGCCGCAGCATCCAGAAGAACATGGTGTACACGTGCCACCGGGACAAGAACTGCCAGATCAACAAGGTGACGCGGAACCGGTGCCAGTTCTGCCGCCTCCAGAAGTGCTTCGAGGTTGGCATGTCCAAGGAAGGTGCGGCCCAGGGCCTGGGGGGGGCACCCCGATACGTCCCGTGTCCCCCCCACCCAACCTAAAGCATCAGTAGCAGTGTGTACCCCATGGAGCTGGCCCCTCGCAATGGGGTGTTCCCCGGTTTGGGGCACCCCCATCTTTTGGGGGGGGGGGGGTGTTTGTAGGGTGCAGCCAAGGGCCTGGGGGGGGTTCCTTGGGGCCGGGGGGGGCACCCCGATACGTCCCGTGTCCCCCCCACTCAACCTAAAGCATCAGTAGCAGTGTGTACCCCATGCAGCTGGCCCCTCGCAATGGGGTGTTCTCCAGTTTGGGGGGGGTTGGGGCACCCCATCTTTTGGAGGGGTGTATGTGTTTGTAGGGTGCGGCCAAGGGCCTGGGGGGGGTTCCTTGGGGCGGGAGAGGGCACCCCGATACGTCCCGTGTCCCCCCCACCCAACCTAAAGCATCAGTAGCAGTGTGTACCCCATGGAGCTGGCCCCTCGCAATGGGGTGTTCCCCGGTTTGGGGCACCCCCATCTTTTGGGGGGGGATGTGTGTGTTTGTAGGGTGCAGCCAAGGGCCTGGGGGGGGGGTTCCTTGGGGCGGGGGGGGCACCCCAGGTCCGTGTCCCCCCCACCCAACCTAAAGCATCAGTAGCAGTGTGTACCCCATGGAGCTGGCCCCTCGCAATGGGGTGTTCTCCAGTTTGGGGGGGTTTGGGGCACCCCCATCTTTTGTAGGGGTGTATGTGTTTGTAGGGTGCGGCCAAGGGCCTGGGGGGGGTTCCTTGGGGCGGGAGAGGGCACCCCGATACGTCCCGTGTCCCCCCCACCTAACTTAAAGCATCAGTAGCAGTGTGTACCCCATGGAGCTGGCCCCTCGCAATGGGGTGTTCTCCAGTTTGGGGGGGTTTGGGGCACCCCCATCTTTTGGAGGGGTGTATATGTTTGTAGGGTGCGGCCAAGGGCCTGGGGGGGGATCCTTGGGGCGGGAGAGGGCACCCCGATACGTCCCGTGTCCCCCCCACCTAACTTAAAGCATCAGTAGCAGTGTGTACCCCATGGAGCTGGCCCCTTGCAATGGGGTGTTCCCCGGTTTGGGGCACCCCCATCTTTTGGGGGGGGATGTGTGTGTTTGTAGGGTGCAGCCAAGGGCCTGGGGGGGGGGGTTCCTTGGGGCGGGGGGGGGCACCCCGATGCATCCCATGTCCCCCCCACCTAACTTAAAGCATCAGTTCCAGTGTGTACCCCATGGAGCTGGCCCCTCGCAATCGGGTGTTCTCCAGTTTGGGGGGGTTTGTGGCACCCCCATCTTTTGGGGGGGATGTGTGTGTTTGTAGGGTGCAGCCAAGGGCCTGGGGGGGGGGGTTCCTTGGGGCGGGGGGGGCACCCCGATACATCCCGTGTCCCCCCCACCCAACCTAAAGCATCAGTAGCAGTGTGTACCCCATGGAGCTGGCCCCTCACAATGGGGTGTTCCCTGGTTTGGGGCACCCCCATCTTTTGGGGGGGGGGGGGGTGTTTGTAGGGTGCAGCCAAGGGCCTGGGGGGGGGTCCTTGGGGCGGGAGAGGGCACCCCGATACGTCCCGTGTCCCCCCCACCCAACCTAAAGCATCAGTAGCAGTGTGTACCCCATGGAGCTGGCCCCTCGCAATGGGGTGTTCTCCAGTTTGGGGGGGTTTGGTGCACCCCCATCTTTTGGAGGGGTGTATGTGTTTGTAGGGTGCGGCCAAGGGCCTGGGGGGGGGTTCCTTGGGGCGGGAGGGGCACCCCGATATGTCCCGTGTCCCCCCCACCTAACTTAAAGCATCAGTAGCAGTGTGTACCCCATGGAGCTGGCCCCTCGCAATGGGGTGTTCTCCAGTTTGGGGGGGGGGTTTGGGGCACCCCCATCTTTTGGGGGGGGTGTGTTGTGTGCCCCCACCTTGTGGGGGGGCTTTGGGATCCCTTCCAGCCGCATTGTGCTATATGTGGATATCCTGCTGGCGCATCCTGTGCCGGTGCAAAGAGGGGGGGGGGGGGGGCAGGAAGCACGGCATGGGGAAGGGGTGAGGGGCACCCCCAAACCTCCCCCTTGACCCCCCCCTTTCGCCCCACAGCCGTTCGCAATGACAGGAACAAGAAGAAGAAGGAGGTGAAGGAGGAGGCCACGGTTGAGAGCTACGAGCTGAGCCCCGAGCTGGAGGAGCTGGTGCAGAAGGTCAGCAAAGCCCATCAGGAGACCTTCCCCTCGCTGTGCCAGCTGGGCAAGTACACCATGGTGAGCCCCACGGGAGGGCCGGGGGGGGTTGGCTGGGGCTTAGGGGGCACCCCACCAGCAGCCCCATAACCCCATCCCCGTGTGCGTTTCGCCCCCAAGGACGCGAGCGCTGAGCGCCGGGTGCAGCTGGACCCGGGGCTGTGGGACAAGTTCAGCGAGTTGGCCACCAAATGCATCATCAAGATCGTGGAGTTCGCCAAGCGCCTGCCCGGCTTCACGGCGCTCAGCATGGCCGATCAGATCACCCTGCTCAAGGCAGCGTGCCTGGACATCCTGGTGAGGCCCCGCGTCCATCGGGAGCGGTGTTTGGGTCCGCAGTGCGGTGGGATGCGGGCGAGCTGGTGATGGGCTGTGTGGATGGAGCGGAGGACATGGATGGGATCCAGAGGGATCTGGATGCGCTGGGAAACCTCATGGAGCTCAACAGGGCCAAGGGCAAGGTTCTGCCCCTGGGTTGGGGCAATCCCAGGTGCAGGTGGGGTGGAGGAGTGATTCAGAGCAGCAGGAGGAGAACTTGAGGCTGTTGGGTGAGGAGCTGCCCATAACGCTCGCTGAGCCCAGAACTGCCCCCCCCGTGTGCTGGGCTGCACCCCCAGAGCGTGAGCAGCAGCTCAGGGAGGGGATCCTGCCCCTCTGCTGAGCTCTGTGGGACCCCTCCTGCAGTCCTGACCCAGCTCTGGGGCAGCAGCACAAGAGGGACGTGGAGCTGCTGGAGCGAGGCCATGGAGATGCTGCGAGGGCTCCTTAAGGGGAGACCTGAGAGGAGCTCCAGTGCCTGAAGGGGCTGCAGGGAACCTGGAGAGGGGCTTGGGACAAGGGCCTGTAGGGACAGGACAAGGGGAATGGCTTGAACCTGCCAGAGGGGAGACTGAGCTGAGCTCTTAGGCAGAAGCTCTTCCCTGTGAGGGTGCTGAGGCGCTGGCACAGGGTGCCCAGAGAAGCTGTGGCTGCCCCATCCCTGGCAGTGTTCAAGGCCAGGTTGGACACAGGGGCTCGGAGCCCCCTGCTCCAGCAGAAGGGGTCCCTGGGCGCCGTGACTCCGTGCCCCCCGTGCACCCCACAGATGCTGCGGATCTGCACGCGGTACACCCCGGAGCAGGACACGATGACGTTCTCGGACGGGCTCACCCTGAACCGTACCCAGATGCACAACGCCGGCTTCGGGCCCCTCACCGACCTGGTGTTCGCCTTCGCCGGGCAGCTCCTGCCCCTGCAGATGGATGACACCGAAACCGGGCTGCTCAGTGCCATCTGCCTCATCTGCGGAGGTGATGGGGACATGGGGACATGGGGGCATCCAGCCCGGGGCTGCGGGGACAGGAGGAAGCGGGGGCAAGGGGACCTCCAAGTCAGGGGGTAGCAGGAACGTGGGGACATGGGGATCTCTGGACCAGGACACAGCAGGGATGTGGGGAAACGGGGACCTCTGGATGATGGGGCAGCAAGGACATAGGGACCTGTGGGTCAGGAGGAAGTGGGAACACGGGGACCTCCAGGCCAGGATACAGCAGGGATGTGGGGACCTCTGGATGATGGGGCAGCAAGGATATAGGGACCTGTGGGTCAGGAGGAAGTGGGAACACAGGGACCTCCAGGCAAGGATACAGCAGGGATGTGGGGACCTCTGGATGATGGGGCAGCAAGGATATAGGGACCTGTGGGTCAGGAGGAAGTGGGAACACGGGGACCTCCTGGCCAGGATACAGCAGGGATGTGGGGACCTCTGGATCAGGAGGAAGTGGGGACAAGGGAATACCAGGAGCATGAGGATCTCTGGGCCAGCAGGTAATGGGGACATGGGGATGTAGGGACATGGGATGTCCAGACCCAGCTGGACATGTGGGGACATGGGAACTTGTGGGGAGCACAGGGACGTTGGGACCTCAGGGCAGGAGGTAGCAGGGACGTGGGGATGGAGGGACATGGAGACAGGGCACATCTGCCAGGCAGTAGCAGGGGCATGGGGACCTTTGGGTCAGCAGATAGGAAGGCCATACAGATGTAGGAACATCTGGGTCAGGACGTGGAGGGACATGAGACCATGGGAACATCTGGATGATGAGGCAATAGGGACAAAGGGACATGGGGATCCTGGGTTGGATGTCAGGGCGATGGGGATGGAGGGACATGGGGACAGGGCTCAGGCGGTACCTGGGATGCAGTGACTCGGGGACCCCTATAGGACACGGGGGGGTCTCGGGGGGCTCTGAGCCCGGTGTGTGTGTGTGTCCCCCCACCCCAGACCGGCAGGACCTGGAGGAGCCGGAGCAAGTGGAGCGGCTGCAGGAGCCGCTGCTGGAGGCGCTCAAGGTGTACGCGCGGCGGCGGCGGCCGCGCCAGCCCCACATGTTCCCGAGGATGCTCATGAAGATCACGGACCTGCGAGGCATCAGCACCAAGGGTGCGCTGGGGGGGGGGTTGTGTGTGGGGTGGGGGGCTCTATGGGGGTGTGATGCTCACAGGGGCTTGTGTGTGGGGTGGGGAGCTCTATGGGGGTGTGATGCTCTCAGGGGCTTGTGTGTGGGGTGGGGAGCTCTATGGGGGTGTGATGCTCACAGGGGCTTGTGTGTGGGGTGGGCAGCTCTATGGGGGTGTGATGCTCACAGGGGCTTGTGTGTGGGGTGGGGAGCTCTGTGGGGGTGTGATGCTCACAGGGGCTTGTGTGTGGGGTGGGGAGCTCTATGGGGGTGTGATGCTCTCAGGGGCTTGTGTGTGGGGTGGGGAGCTCTATGGGGGTGTGATGCTCTCAGGGGCTTGTGTGTGGGGTGGGGAGCTCTTGTGTGTGGGGTGGGGATGGGTGGTGTGATGCTCTCAGGGGCTTGTGTGTGGGGTGGGGGGCTCTATGGGGAGAGGGATGCTCACAGGGGCTTGTGTGTGGCGTGGGCAGCTCTGTGGGGGTGTGATGCTCACAGGGGCTTGTGTGTGGGGTGATGAGCTCTTTAGGGGAGAGTGATGGTCACAGGGGCTTGTTCATGGGGGGAGCTCTGTAGGGGGGAGCTCTTTGGGGGGTGTGATGGTCACAGGGGCTTGTCCATGGGGTGGGGAGCTCTATAGGGAGGAGCTCTTTAGGGGAGGGTGGTGCTCACAGGGGCTTGTCCATGGGGTGGGGAGCTCTATAGGGAGGAGCTCTATAGGGGGGAGTGATGCTCACAGGGGCTTGTCCATGGGGTGGGGAGCTCTTAGGGGGGAGTGATGCTCAGGGGTTTGTGCATGTGGGGGGGGAGCTCTGTAGGGAGGAAGCCCATAAGAGAGCACATAGGGGAAATGGGGTGCTCAGGGGGGCTTGCGCCTGCAGGGCGGGGGGGTTCTTGGAGGGGCTTTGCCTGGGGTGCTCGAGGGCTGATGCTGGGGCGCACAGGGAAGCATTGGGTGGAACTCCCATTGGGGGGTGCTAAGAGGGGATCGGGGGGGGCTCATGGGGGGGGCCGGGGGGTCTGTCACTGACGGGGGGGTCCCGCAGGCGCGGAGCGAGCCATCACGCTGAAGATGGAGATCCCGGGGCCGATGCCCCCCCTCATCCGGGAGATGCTGGAGAACCCTGAGATGTTCCAGGAGGAGGAGGAGGAAGGGGGGGGGCAGCCCCCTCCGGATCCCCCCCCGGCCCAGGACAGCCCCCCCGGGCCCCCCTCTTCCTCCCCATAGCTTCCCCCCGCCACCAACCCGCTCGGGGGTGGGGGGGGGCATTGTGTGTCCCCCCCTCTCCATGGGTTGGACATTCACAACAGCCTTCCAGGGCCCCCCCCCTTTGCTCCGGGGGGGGGGGAACCCCAACTGTGCCCCCCCCCAAATGTGGGGGGGCTCCAGAGACTGATGGAGCCGCGCGGGGGGGACCCCGCGGCACAGCTATTGCCTTAAGCTGGGGGGCCCGGGGGGGCCCCCCCACCCCAACCTCAGCTTCACGCCAAAGCCCCCCCCCCTCCCAGCCCCACTGCCCCC
>NW_026914203.1:0-12506 GCF_034315485.1 Pezoporus occidentalis | reverse complement strand
TCGTTCTCAGATGCCACTGTTGATTCTGTGCTGACAGTGTTGCTGCGCAGCAGAGAGCAGGCTCTGAACTGATTCCATTCAAATGCTTTTCCTGTATGAAAGGGAGCAATGAAAGCAACGATGGATGCACCAATGTAAAGGTGATTGTGTGCTGAACAGGTCCAGAACAAGCTTTCAATCCTGACACTTCTGCTGTGGGAGCAGAGGCCAAACGTTCGTGCTGTACTCACTGTGCTGCCTGCAGCTGAGAGCGACCAGCTGAGAATTTGGATTCAAATGGAGTTTTAGGTATGAAACCGAGGAGAGACTGCAATGATGGTGACACCGTTGCAAAGCAGCCTGTGTGCTGAAGAGGCCCAGCACTAGCTTTCCCTGCTGGTTCTTCTGCTGTGGGAGCAGATGCCACTGTTCTTTCTGTGCTGACTGTGTTGCTGCCAGCAGAGAGCAGGCTCTGAACTGATTCCATTCAAATGCTTTTCCTGTATGAAAGGGAGCAGTGAAAGCAACGATGGATGCACCAATGTAAAGGTGATTGTGTGCTGAACAGGTCCAGCACAAGCTTTCAATCCTGACACTTCTGCTGTGGGAGCAGAGGCCAAACGTTCGTGCTGTACTCACTGTGCTGCCTGCAGCTGAGAGCGACCAGCTGAGAATTTGGATTCAAATGGAGTTTTAGGTATGAAACCGAGGAGAGACTGCAATGATGGTGACACCGTTGCAAAGCAGCCTGTGTGCTGAAGAGGCCCAGCACTAGCTTTCCCTGCTGGTTCTTCTGCTGTGGGAGCAGATGCCACTGTTCATTCTGTGCTGACTGTGTTGCTGCGCAGCAGAGAGCAGGCTCTGAACTGATTCCATTCAAATGCTTTTCCTGTATGAAAGGGAGCAGTGAAAGCAACGATGGATGCACCAATGTAAAGGTGATTGTGTGCTGAACAGGTCCAGCAAAAGCTTTCAATCCTGGCTCTTCTGCTGTGGGAGCAGAAGCCAAACGTTCGTGCTGTACTCACTGTGATGCCTGCATTCTTTCTGTGCTGACTGTGTTGCTGCCAGCAGAGAGCAGGCTCTGAACTGATTCCATTCAAATGCTTTTCCTGTATGAAAGGGAGCAGTGAAAGCAACGATGGATGCACCAATGTAAAGGTGATTGTGTGCTGAACAGGTCCAGCACAAGCTTTCCCTCCTGGCTCTTCTGCTGTGGGAGCAGAAGCCAAACGTTCGTGCTGTACTCACTGTGCTGCCTGCAGCTGAGAGCGACCAGCTGAGAATTTGGATTCAAATGGACTTTTAGGTATGAAACCGAGGAGAGACTGCAATGATGGTGACACCGTTGCAAAGCAGCCTGTGTGCTGAAGAGGCCCAGCACTAGCTTTCCCTGCTGGTTCTTCTGCTGTGGGAGCAGATGCCACTGTTCGTTCTGTGCTGACTGTGTTGCTGCCAGCAGAGAGCAGGCTCTGAACTGATTCCATTCAAATGCTTTTCCTGTATGAAAGGGAGCAGTGAAAGCAGATGGATGCACCAATGTAAAGGTGATTGTGTGCTGAACAGGTCCAGAACAAGCTTTCAATCCTGGCACTTCTGCTGTGGGAGCAGAAGCCAAACGTTCGTGCTGTAATCACTGTGCTGCCTGCAGCTGAGAGCGACCAGCTGAGAATTTGGATTCAAATGGACTTTTAGGTATGAAACCGAGGAGAGACTGCAATGATGGTGACACCGTTGCAAAGCAGCCTGTGTGCTGAAGAGGCCCAGCACTAGCTTTCCCTGCTGGTTCTTCTGCTGTGGGAGCAGATGCCACTGTTCGTTCTGTGCTGACTGTGTTGCTGCCAGCAGAGAGCAGGCTCTGAACTGATTCCATTCAAATGCTTTTCCTGTATGAAAGGGAGCAGTGAAAGCAACGATGGATGCACCAATGTAAAGGTGATTGTGTGCTGAACAGGTCCAGCACAAGCTTTCCCTCCTGGCTCTTCTGCTGTGGGAGCAGAAGCCAAACGTTCGTGCTGTAATCACTGTGCTGCGTGCAGCTGAGAGCGACCAGCTGAGAATTTGGATTCAAATGGAGTTTTAGGTATGAAACCGAGGAGAGACTGCAATGATGGTGACACCGTTGCAAAGCAGCCTGTGTGCTGAAGAGGCCCAGCACTAGCTTTCCCTGCTGGTTCTTCTGCTGTGGGAGCAGATGCCACTGTTCATTCTGTGCTGACTGTGTTGCTGCGCAGCAGAGAGCAGGCTCTGAACTGATTCCATTCAAATGCTTTTCCTGTATGAAAGGGAGCAGTGAAAGCAACGATGGATGCACCAATGTAAAGGTGATTGTGTGCTGAACAGGTCCAGCACAAGCTTTCAATCCTGGCTCTTCTGCTGTGGGAGCAGAAGCCAAACGTTCGTGCTGTACTCACTGTGCTGCCTGCAGCTGAGAGCGACCAGCTGAGAATTTGGATTCAAATGGAGTTTTAGGTATGAAACCGAGGAGAGACTGCAATGATGGTGACACCGTTGCAAAGCAGCCTGTGTGCTGAAGAGGCCCAGCACTAGCTTTCCCTGCTGGTTCTTCTGCTGTGGGAGCAGATGCCACTGTTCTTTCTGTGCTGACTGTGTTGCTGCCAGCAGAGAGCAGGCTCTGAACTGATTCCATTCAAATGCTTTTCCTGTATGAAAGGGAGCAGTGAAAGCAACGATGGATGCACCAATGTAAAGGTGATTGTGTGCTGAACAGGTCCAGCACAAGCTTTCAATCCTGGCTCTTCTGCTGTGGGAGCAGAAGCCAAACGTTCGTGCTGTACTCACTGTGCTGCCTGCAGCTGAGAGAGACCAGCTGAGAATTTGGATTCAAATGGAGTTTTAGGTATGAAACCGAGGAGAGACTGCAATGATGGTGACACCGTTGCAAAGCAGCCTGTGTGCTGAAGAGGCCCAGCACTAGCTTTCCCTGCTGGTTCTTCTGCTGTGGGAGCAGATGCCACTGTTCTTTCTGTGCTGACTGTGTTGCTGCCAGCAGAGAGCAGGCTCTGAACTGATTCCATTCAAATGCTTTTCCTGTATGAAAGGGAGCAGTGAAAGCAACGATGGATGCACCAATGTAAAGGTGATTGTGTGCTGAACAGGTCCAGCACAAGCTTTCAATCCTGGCTCTTCTGCTGTGGGAGCAGAAGCCAAACGTTCGTGCTGTACTCACTGTGCTGCCTGCAGCTGAGAGAGACCAGCTGAGAATTTGGATTCAAATGGAGTTTTAGGTATGAAACCGAGGAGAGACTGCAATGATGGTGACACCGTTGCAAAGCAGCCTGTGTGCTGAAGAGGCCCAGCACTAGCTTTCCCTGCTGGTTCTTCTGCTGTGGGAGCAGATGCCACTGTTCATTCTGTGCTGACTGTGTTGCTGCGCAGCAGAGAGCAGGCTCTGAACTGATTCCATTCAAATGCTTTTCCTGTATGAAAGGGAGCAGTGAAAGCAACGATGGATGCACCAATGTAAAGGTGATTGTGTGCTGAACAGGTCCAGCACAAGCTTTCAATCCTGGCTCTTCTGCTGTGGGAGCAGAAGCCAAACGTTCGTGCTGTACTCACTGTGCTGCTGCAGCTGAGAGCGACCAGCTGAGAATTTGGATTCAAATGGAGTTTTAGGTATGAAACCGAGGAGAGACTGCAATGATGGTGACACCGTTGCAAAGCAGCCTGTGTGCTGAAGAGGCCCAGCACTAGCTTTCCCTGCTGGTTCTTCTGCTGTGGGAGCAGATGCCACTGTTCTTCTGTGCTGACTGTGTTGCTGCGCAGCAGAGAGCAGGCTCTGAACTGATTCCATTCAAATGCTTTTCCTGTATGAAAGGGAGCAGTGAAAGCAACGATGGATGCACCAATGTAAAGGTGATTGTGTGCTGAACAGGTCCAGCACAAGCTTTCAATCCTGGCTCTTCTGCTGTGGGAGCAGAAGCCAAACGTTCGTGCTGTACTCACTGTGCTGCCTGCAGCTGAGAGACCAGCTGAGAATTTGGATTCAAATGGAGTTTTAGGTATGAAACCGAGGAGAGACTGCAATGATGGTGACACCGTTGCAAAGCAGCCTGTGTGCTGAAGAGGCCCAGCACTAGCTTTCCCTGCTGGTTCTTCTGCTGTGGGAGCAGATGCCACTGTTCATTCTGTGCTGACTGTGTTGCTGCGCAGCAGAGAGCAGGCTCTGAACTGATTCCATTCAAATGCTTTTCCTGTATGAAAGGGAGCAGTGAAAGCAACGATGGATGCACCAATGTAAAGGTGATTGTGTGCTGAACAGGTCCAGCACAAGCTTTCAATCCTGGCTCTTCTGCTGTGGGAGCAGAAGCCAAACGTTCGTGCTGTACTCACTGTGCTGCTGGGCAACTGCAAGCGACCAGCTGAGAATTTGGATTCAAATGGAGTTTTAGGTATGAAACCGAGGAGAGACTGCAATGATGGTGACACCGTTGCAAAGCAGCCTGTGTGCTGAAGAGGCCCAGCACTAGCTTTCCCTGCTGGTTCTTCTGCTGTGGGAGCAGATGCCACTGTTCTTTCTGTGCTGACTGTGTTGCTGCCAGCAGAGAGCAGGCTCTGAACTGATTCCATTCAAATGCTTTTCCTGTATGAAAGGGA
This sequence comes from Pezoporus occidentalis, assembly GCF_034315485.1. NCBI lineage: Eukaryota > Metazoa > Chordata > Aves > Psittaciformes > Psittacidae > Pezoporus > Pezoporus occidentalis. The sequence goes on along the minus strand of NW_026914203.1, from coordinate 7,910 downwards.
GCAGTGAAAGCAACGATGGATGCACCAATGTAAAGGTGATTGTGTGCTGAACAGGTCCAGCACAAGCTTTCAATCCTGGCTCTTCTGCTGTGGGAGCAGAAGCCAAACGTTCGTGCTGTACTCACTGTGCTGCTGGGCAGCTGAGAGCGACCAGCTGAGAATTTGGATTCAAATGGAGTTTTAGGTATGAAACCGAGGAGAGACTGCAATGATGGTGACACCGTTGCAAAGCAGCCTGTGTGCTGAAGAGGCCCAGCACTAGCTTTCCCTGCTGGTTCTTCTGCTGTGGGAGCAGATGCCACTGTTCATTCTGTGCTGACAGTGTTGCTGCGCAGCAGAGAGCAGGCTCTGAACTGATTCCATTCAAATGCTTTTCCTGTATGAAAGGGAGCAGTGAAAGCAACGATGGATGCACCAATGTAAAGGTGATTGTGTGCTGAACAGGTCCAGCACAAGCTTTCAATCCTGGCTCTTCTGCTGTGGGAGCAGAAGCCAAACGTTCGTGCTGTACTCACTGTGCTGCTGGGCAGCTGAGAGCGACCAGCTGAGAATTTGGATTCAAATGGAGTTTTAGGTATGAAACCGAGGAGAGACTGCAATGATGGTGACACCGTTGCAAAGCAGCCTGTGTGCTGAAGAGGCCCAGCACTAGCTTTCCCTGCTGGTTCTTCTGCTGTGGGAGCAGATGCCACTGTTCATTCTGTGCTGACTGTGTTGCTGCGCAGCAGAGAGCAGGCTCTGAACTGATTCCATTCAAATGCTTTTCCTGTATGAAAGGGAGCAGTGAAAGCAACGATGGATGCACCAATGTAAAGGTGATTGTGTGCTGAACAGGTCCAGCACAAGCTTTCAATCCTGGCTCTTCTGCTGTGGGAGCAGAAGCCAAACGTTCGTGCTGTACTCACTGTGCTGCTGGGCAGCTGAGAGAGACCAGCTGAGAATTTGGATTCAAATGGAGTTTTAGGTATGAAACCGAGGAGAGACTGCAATGATGGTGACACCGTTGCAAAGCAGCCTGTGTGCTGAAGAGGCCCAGCACTAGCTTTCCCTGCTGGTTCTTCTGCTGTGGGAGCAGATGCCACTGTTCTTTCTGTGCTGACTGTGTTGCTGCCAGCAGAGAGCAGGCTCTGAACTGATTCCATTCAAATGCTTTTCCTGTATGAAAGGGAGCAGTGAAAGCAACGATGGATGCACCAATGTAAAGGTGATTGTGTGCTGAACAGGTCCAGCACAAGCTTTCAATCCTGGCTCTTCTGCTGTGGGAGCAGAAGCCAAACGTTCGTGCTGTACTCACTGTGCTGCTGGGCAGCTGAGAGCGACCAGCTGAGAATTTGGATTCAAATGGAGTTTTAGGTATGAAACCGAGGAGAGACTGCAATGATGGTGACACCGTTGCAAAGCAGCCTGTGTGCTGAAGAGGCCCAGCACTAGCTTTCCCTGCTGGTTCTTCTGCTGTGGGAGCAGATGCCACTGTTCTTTCTGTGCTGACTGTGTTGCTGCCAGCAGAGAGCAGGCTCTGAACTGATTCCATTCAAATGCTTTTCCTGTATGAAAGGGAGCAGTGAAAGCAACGATGGATGCACCAATGTAAAGGTGATTGTGTGCTGAACAGGTCCAGCACAAGCTTTCAATCCTGGCTCTTCTGCTGTGGGAGCAGAAGCCAAACGTTCGTGCTGTACTCACTGTGCTGCTGGGCAGCTGAGAGCGACCAGCTGAGAATTTGGATTCAAATGGAGTTTTAGGTATGAAACCGAGGAGAGACTGCAATGATGGTGACACCGTTGCAAAGCAGCCTGTGTGCTGAAGAGGCCCAGCACTAGCTTTCCCTGCTGGTTCTTCTGCTGTGGGAGCAGATGCCACTGTTCTTTCTGTGCTGACTGTGTTGCTGCCAGCAGAGAGCAGGCTCTGAACTGATTCCATTCAAATGCTTTTCCTGTATGAAAGGGAGCAGTGAAAGCAACGATGGATGCACCAATGTAAAGGTGATTGTGTGCTGAACAGGTCCAGCACAAGCTTTCAATCCTGGCTCTTCTGCTGTGGGAGCAGAAGCCAAACGTTCGTGCTGTACTCACTGTGCTGCTGGGCAGCTGAGAGCGACCAGCTGAGAATTTGGATTCAAATGGAGTTTTAGGTATGAAACCGAGGAGAGACTGCAATGATGGTGACACCGTTGCAAAGCAGCCTGTGTGCTGAAGAGGCCCAGCACTAGCTTTCCCTGCTGGTTCTTCTGCTGTGGGAGCAGATGCCACTGTTCTTTCTGTGCTGACTGTGTTGCTGCCAGCAGAGAGCAGGCTCTGAACTGATTCCATTCAAATGCTTTTCCTGTATGAAAGGGAGCAGTGAAAGCAACGATGGATGCACCAATGTAAAGGTGATTGTGTGCTGAACAGGTCCAGCACAAGCTTTCAATCCTGACACTTCTGCTGTGGGAGCAGAGGCCAAACGTTCGTGCTGTACTCACTGTGCTGCCTGCAGCTGAGGGCGACCAGCTGAGAATTTGGATTCAAATGGAGTTTTAGGTATGAAACCGAGGAGAGACTGCAATGATGGTGACACCGTTGCAAAGCAGCCTGTGTGCTGAAGAGGCCCAGCACTAGCTTTCCCTGCTGGTTCTTCTGCTGTGGGAGCAGATGCCACTGTTCATTCTGTGCTGACTGTGTTGCTGCCAGCAGAGAGCAGGCTCTGAACTGATTCCATTCAAATGCTTTTCCTGTATGAAAGGGAGCAGTGAAAGCAACGATGGATGCACCAATGTAAAGGTGATTGTGTGCTGAACAGGTCCAGCACAAGCTTTCAATCCTGGCTCTTCTGCTGTGGGAGCAGAAGCCAAACGTTCGTGCTGTACTCACTGTGCTGCTGGGCAGCTGAGAGCGACCAGCTGAGAATTTGGATTCAAATGGAGTTTTAGGTATGAAACCGAGGAGAGACTGCAATGATGGTGACACCGTTGCAAAGCAGCCTGTGTGCTGAAGAGGCCCAGCACTAGCTTTCCCTGCTGGTTCTTCTGCTGTGGGAGCAGATGCCACTGTTCATTCTGTGCTGACTGTGTTGCTGCGCAGCAGAGAGCAGGCTCTGAACTGATTCCATTCAAATGCTTTTCCTGTATGAAAGGGAGCAGTGAAAGCAACGATGGATGCACCAATGTAAAGGTGATTGTGTGCTGAACAGGTCCAGCACAAGCTTTCAATCCTGGCTCTTCTGCTGTGGGAGCAGAAGCCAAACGTTCGTGCTGTACTCACTGTGCTGCTGGGCAGCTGAGAAGCGACCAGCTGAGAATTTGGATTCAAATGGAGTTTTAGGTATGAAACCGAGGAGAGACTGCAATGATGGTGACACCGTTGCAAAGCAGCCTGTGTGCTGAAGAGGCCCAGCACTAGCTTTCCCTGCTGGTTCTTCTGCTGTGGGAGCAGATGCCACTGTTCATTCTGTGCTGACTGTGTTGCTGCGCAGCAGAGAGCAGGCTCTGAACTGATTCCATTCAAATGCTTTTCCTGTATGAAAGGGAGCAGTGAAAGCAACGATGGATGCACCAATGTAAAGGTGATTGTGTGCTGAACAGGTCCAGCACAAGCTTTCAATCCTGGCTCTTCTGCTGTGGGAGCAGAAGCCAAACGTTCGTGCTGTACTCACTGTGCTGCCTGCAGCTGAGAGCGACCAGCTGAGAATTTGGATTCAAATGGAGTTTTAGGTATGAAACCGAGGAGAGACTGCAATGATGGTGACACCGTTGCAAAGCAGCCTGTGTGCTGAAGAGGCCCAGCACTAGCTTTCCCTGCTGGTTCTTCTGCTGTGGGAGCAGATGCCACTGTTCTTTCTGTGCTGACTGTGTTGCTGCCAGCAGAGAGCAGGCTCTGAACTGATTCCATTCAAATGCTTTTCCTGTATGAAAGGGAGCAGTGAAAGCAACGATGGATGCACCAATGTAAAGGTGATTGTGTGCTGAACAGGTCCAGCACAAGCTTTCAATCCTGGCTCTTCTGCTGTGGGAGCAGAAGCCAAACGTTCGTGCTGTACTCACTGTGCTGCCTGGGCAGCTGAGAGCGACCAGCTGAGAATTTGGATTCAAATGGAGTTTTAGGTATGAAACCGAGGAGAGACTGCAATGATGGTGACACCGTTGCAAAGCAGCCTGTGTGCTGAAGAGGCCCAGCACTAGCTTTCCCTGCTGGTTCTTCTGCTGTGGGAGCAGATGCCACTGTTCTTTCTGTGCTGACTGTGTTGCTGCGCAGCAGAGAGCAGGCTCTGAACTGATTCCATTCAAATGCTTTTCCTGTATGAAAGGGAGCAGTGAAAGCAACGATGGATGCACCAATGTAAAGGTGATTGTTTGCTGAACAGGTCCAGCACAAGCTTTCAATCCTGGCTCTTCTGCTGTGGGAGCAGAAGCCAAACGTTCGTGCTGTACTCACTGTGCTGCTGGGCAGCTGAAAGCGACCAGCTGAGAATTTGGATTCAAATGGAGTTTTAGGTATGAAACCGAGGAGAGACTGCAATGATGGTGACACCGTTGCAAAGCAGCCTGTGTGCTGAAGAGGCCCAGCACTAGCTTTCCCTGCTGGTTCTTCTGCTGTGGGAGCAGATGCCACTGTTCTTTCTGTGCTGACTGTGTTGCTGCCAGCAGAGAGCAGGCTCTGAACTGATTCCATTCAAATGCTTTTCCTGTATGAAAGGGAGCAGTGAAAGCAACGATGGATGCACCAATGTAAAGGTGATTGTGTGCTGAACAGGTCCAGCACAAGCTTTCAATCCTGGCTCTTCTGCTGTGGGAGCAGAAGCCAAACGTTCGTGCTGTACTCACTGTGCTGCCTGCAGCTGAGAGAGACCAGCTGAGAATTTGGATTCAAATGGAGTTTTAGGTATGAAACCGAGGAGAGACTGCAATGATGGTGACACCGTTGCAAAGCAGCCTGTGTGCTGAAGAGGCCCAGCACTAGCTTTCCCTGCTGGTTCTTCTGCTGTGGGAGCAGATGCCACTGTTCATTCTGTGCTGACTGTGTTGCTGCCAGCAGAGAGCAGGCTCTGAACTGATTCCATTCAAATGCTTTTCCTGTATGAAAGGGAGCAGTGAAAGCAACGATGGATGCACCAATGTAAAGGTGATTGTGTGCTGAACAGGTCCAGCACAAGCTTTCAATCCTGGCTCTTCTGCTGTGGGAGCAGAAGCCAAACGTTCGTGCTGTACTCACTGTGCTGCTGGGCAGCTGAGAGCGACCAGCTGAGAATTTGGATTCAAATGGAGTTTTAGGTATGAAACCGAGGAGAGACTGCAATGATGGTGACACCGTTGCAAAGCAGCCTGTGTGCTGAAGAGGCCCAGCACTAGCTTTCCCTGCTGGTTCTTCTGCTGTGGGAGCAGATGCCACTGTTCTTTCTGTGCTGACTGTGTTGCTGCGCAGCAGAGAGCAGGCTCTGAACTGATTCCATTCAAATGCTTTTCCTGTATGAAAGGGAGCAGTGAAAGCAACGATGGATGCACCAATGTAAAGGTGATTGTGTGCTGAACAGGTCCAGCACAAGCTTTCAATCCTGGCTCTTCTGCTGTGGGAGCAGAAGCCAAACGTTCGTGCTGTACTCACTGTGCTGCTGGGCAGCTGAGAGCGACCAGCTGAGAATTTGGATTCAAATGGAGTTTTAGGTATGAAACCGAGGAGAGACTGCAATGATGGTGACACCGTTGCAAAGCAGCCTGTGTGCTGAAGAGGCCCAGCACTAGCTTTCCCTGCTGGTTCTTCTGCTGTGGGAGCAGATGCCACTGTTCATTCTGTGCTGACTGTGTTGCTGCGCAGCAGAGAGCAGGCTCTGAACTGATTCCATTCAAATGCTTTTCCTGTATGAAAGGGAGCAGTGAAAGCAACGATGGATGCACCAATGTAAAGGTGATTGTGTGCTGAACAGGTCCAGCACAAGCTTTCAATCCTGGCTCTTCTGCTGTGGGAGCAGAAGCCAAACGTTCGTGCTGTACTCACTGTGCTGCTGGGCAGCTGAGAGCGACCAGCTGAGAATTTGGATTCAAATGGAGTTTTAGGTATGAAACCGAGGAGAGACTGCAATGATGGTGACACCGTTGCAAAGCAGCCTGTGTGCTGAAGAGGCCCAGCACTAGCTTTCCCTGCTGGTTCTTCTGCTGTGGGAGCAGATGCCACTGTTCTTTCTGTGCTGACTGTGTTGCTGCCAGCAGAGAGCAGGCTCTGAACTGATTCCATTCAAATGCTTTTCCTGTATGAAAGGGAGCAGTGAAAGCAACGATGGATGCACCAATGTAAAGGTGATTGTGTGCTGAACAGGTCCAGCACAAGCTTTCAATCCTGGCTCTTCTGCTGTGGGAGCAGAAGCCAAACGTTCGTGCTGTACTCACTGTGCTGCTGCAGCTGAGAGCGACCAGCTGAGAATTTGGATTCAAATGGAGTTTTAGGTATGAAACCGAGGAGAGACTGCAATGATGGTGACACCGTTGCAAAGCAGCCTGTGTGCTGAAGAGGCCCAGCACTAGCTTTCCCTGCTGGTTCTTCTGCTGTGGGAGCAGATGCCACTGTTCTTTCTGTGCTGACTGTGTTGCTGCCAGCAGAGAGCAGGCTCTGAACTGATTCCATTCAAATGCTTTTCCTGTATGAAAGGGAGCAGTGAAAGCAACGATGGATGCACCAATGTAAAGGTGATTGTGTGCTGAACAGGTCCAGCACAAGCTTTCAATCCTGGCTCTTCTGCTGTGGGAGCAGAAGCCAAACGTTCGTGCTGTACTCACTGTGCTGCTGGGCAGCTGAGAGCGACCAGCTGAGAATTTGGATTCAAATGGAGTTTTAGGTATGAAACCGAGGAGAGACTGCAATGATGGTGACACCGTTGCAAAGCAGCCTGTGTGCTGAAGAGGCCCAGCACTAGCTTTCCCTGCTGGTTCTTCTGCTGTGGGAGCAGATGCCACTGTTCTTTCTGTGCTGACTGTGTTGCTGCCAGCAGAGAGCAGGCTCTGAACTGATTCCATTCAAATGCTTTTCCTGTATGAAAGGGAGCAGTGAAAGCAACGATGGATGCACCAATGTAAAGGTGATTGTGTGCTGAACAGGTCCAGCACAAGCTTTCAATCCTGGCTCTTCTGCTGTGGGAGCAGAAGCCAAACGTTCGTGCTGTACTCACTGTGCTGCTGGGCAGCTGAGAGCGACCAGCTGAGAATTTGGATTCAAATGGAGTTTTAGGTATGAAACCGAGGAGAGACTGCAATGATGGTGACACCGTTGCAAAGCAGCCTGTGTGCTGAAGAGGCCCAGCACTAGCTTTCCCTGCTGGTTCTTCTGCTGTGGGAGCAGATGCCACTGTTCATTCTGTGCTGACAGTGTTGCTGCGCAGCAGAGAGCAGGCTCTGAACTGATTCCATTCAAATGCTTTTCCTGTATGAAAGGGAGCAGTGAAAGCAACGATGGATGCACCAATGTAAAGGTGATTGTGTGCTGAACAGGTCCAGCACAAGCTTTCAATCCTGGCTCTTCTGCTGTGGGAGCAGAAGCCAAACGTTCGTGCTGTACTCACTGTGCTGCTGGGCAGCTGAGAGCGACCAGCTGAGAATTTGGATTCAAAGCACCAGCTTTCAATCCTGGCTTCTGCTGTGGGAGCAGAAGCCAAACGTTCGTGCTGTACTCACTGTGCTGCCTGCAGCTGAGAGCGACCAGCTGAGAATTTGGATTCAAATGGAGTTTTAGGTATGAAACCGAGGAGAGACTGCAATGATGGTGACACCGTTGCAAAGCAGCCTGTGTGCTGAAGAGGCCCAGCACTAGCTTTCCCTGCTGGTTCTTCTGCTGTGGGAGCAGATGCCACTGTTCTTTCTGTGCTGACTGTGTTGCTGCGCAGCAGAGAGCAGGCTCTGAACTGATTCCATTCAAATGCTTTTCCTGTATGAAAGGGAGCAGTGAAAGCAA
>NW_026914202.1:0-4466 GCF_034315485.1 Pezoporus occidentalis | reverse complement strand
ACATATAGTATTACACTCACTTTGTTAGAGTTACAGGGGAGAAATGGGTTAGGGTTAGTGTTACTATATATATAGTGTTGCACTCACTTTGTTACAGTTACAGGGGAGAAATGGGTTAGGGTTAGGGTTAGGGTTAGGGTTAGGGTTGGGGTTGAGAACCTCTGTGGGTCATTAGAATGCTCTTGAACATACTTTATTTTGCTCACTTTGTTACGTTTACTGTGTTTTCCTATATATCTAGATATATAGTATTACACTCGCTTTGTTACAGTTAGAGGGGAGAAATGGGGTAGGGTTAGGTTTACGGTTAGGGTTAGGGTTAGGGTTAGGGTTAGGGTTGAGAACCTCTGTGGGTCATTAGAATCCTCTTGAACATGCTTTATTTTGATCACTTTGTTACGTTTCCTCTGTTTTCCTGTATATATATATACATATAGTATTACACTCACTTTGTTACAGTTACAGGGGAGAAATGGGTTAGGGTTAGGGTTAGGTTTAGGGTTAGGGTTAGGGTTAGGGTTAGGGTTAGGGTTAGGGTTGAGAACCTCTGTGGGTCATTAGAATGCTCTTGAACATGTTTTATTTTGCTCACTTTGTTACGTTTCCTCTGTTTTCCTGTATATATATATACATATAGTATTACACTCACTTTGTTACAGTTACAGGGGAGAAATGGGTTAGGGTTAGTGTTAGGGTTAGGGTTAGGGTTAGGGTTGGGTTGAGTACCTCTGTGGGTCATTAGAATGCTCTTGAACATGCTTTATTTTGCTCACTTTGTTACATTTACTGTGTTTTCCTATATATCTATATATATAGTGTTGCACTCACTTTGTTACAGTTACAGGGGAGAAATGGGTTAGGGTTAGGGTTAGGGTTAGGGTTGGGGTTGAGAACCTCTGTGGGTCATTAGAATGCTCTTGAACATACTTTATTTTGCTCACTTTGTTACGTTTACTGTGTTTTCCTATATATCTAGATATATAGTATTACACTCGCTTTGTTACAGTTAGAGGGGAGAAATGGGGTAGGGTTAGGTTTACGGTTAGGGTTAGGGTTAGGGTTAGGGTTAGGGTTGAGAACCTCTCTGGGTCATTAGAATCCTCTTGAACATGCTTTATTTTGATCACTTTGTTACGTTTCCTCTGTTTTCCTGTAAATATATATACATATAGTATTACACTCACCTTGTTACAGTTACATTGGAGAAATGGGTTAGGGTTAGGGTTAGGTTTAGGGTTAGGGTTAGGGTTAGGGTTAGGGTTAGGGTTAGGGTTGAGAACCTCTGTGGGTCATTAGAATGCTCTTGAACATGTTTTATTTTGCTCACTTTGTTACGTTTCCTCTGTTTTCCTGTATATATATATACATATAGTATTACACTCACTTTGTTACAGTTACAGGGGAGAAATGGGTTAGGGTTAGTGTTAGGGTTAGGGTTAGGGTTAGGGTTGAGTACCTCTGTGGGTCATTAGAATGCTCTTGAACATGCTTTATTTTGCTCACTTTGTTACATTTACTGTGTTTTCCTATATATCTATATATATAGTGTTGCACTCACTTTGTTACAGTTACAGGGGAGAAATGGGTTAGGTTTAGGGTTAGGGTTAGGGTTAGGGTTGGGGTTGAGAACCTCTGTGGGTCATTAGAATGCTCTTGAACATACTTTATTTTGCTCACTTTGTTACGTTTCCTCTGTTTTCCTGTATATATATATACATATAGTATTACACTCACTTTGTTACAGTTACAGGGGAGAAATGGGTTAGGGTTAGTGTTAGGGTTAGGGTTTGGGTTGAGTACCTCTGTGGGTCATTAGAATGCTCTTGAACATGCTTTATTTTGCTCACTTTGTTACATTTACTGTGTTTTCCTATATATCTATATATATAGTGTTGCACTCACTTTGTTACAGTTACAGGGGAGAAATGGGTTAGGGTTAGGGTTAGGGTTAGGGTTAGGGTTGGGGTTGAGAACCTCTGTGGGTCATTAGAATGCTCTTGAACATACTTTATTTTGCTCACTTTGTTACGTTTACTGTGTTTTCCTATATATCTATATATATAGTATTACACTCGCTTTGTTACAGTTAGAGGGGAGAAATGGGGTAGGGTTAGGTTTACGGTTAGGGTTAGGGTTAGGGTTAGGGTTAGGGTTAGGGTTGAGAACCTCTGTGGGTCATTAGAATCCTCTTGAACATGCTTTATTTTGATCACTTTGTTACGTTTCCTCTGTTTTCCTGTATATATATATACATATAGTATTACACTCACTTTGTTACAGTTACAGGGGAGAAATGGGTTAGGGTTAGGGTTAGGTTTAGGGTTAGGGTTAGGGTTAGGGTTAGGGTTAGGGTTGAGAACCTCTGTGGGTCATTAGAATGCTCTTGAACATGTTTTATTTTGCTCACTTTGTTACGTTTCCTCTGTTTTCCTGTATATATATATACATATAGTATTACACTCACTTTGTTACAGTTACAGGGGAGAAATGGGTTAGGGTTAGTGTTAGGGTTAGGGTTAGGGTTAGGGTTGAGTACCTCTGTGGGTCATTAGAATGCTCTTGAACATGCTTTATTTTGCTCACTTTGTTACATTTACTGTGTTTTCCTATATATCTATATATATAGTGTTGCACTCACTTTGTTACAGTTACAGGGGAGAAATGGGTTAGGGTTAGGGTTAGGGTTAGGGTTGGGGTTGAGAACCTCTGTGGGTCATTAGAATGCTCTTGAACATACTTTATTTTGCTCACTTTGTTACGTTTACTGTGTTTTCCTATATATCTAGATATATAGTATTACACTCGCTTTGTTACAGTTAGAGGGGAGAAATGGGGTAGGGTTAGGTTTTAGGGTTAGGGTTAGGGTTAGGGTTAGGGTTAGGGTTGAGAACCTCTGTGGGTCATTAGAATCCTCTTGAACATGCTTTATTTTGATCACTTTGTTACGTTTCCTCTGTTTTCCTGTATATATATATACATATAGTATTACACTCACTTTGTTACAGTTACAGGGGAGAAATGGGTTAGGGTTAGGGTTAGGTTTAGGGTTAGGGTTAGGGTTAGGGTTAGGGTTAGGGTTAGGGTTGAGAACCTCTGTGGGTCATTAGAATGCTCTTGAACATGTTTTATTTTGCTCACTTTGTTACGTTTCCTCTGTTTTCCTGTATATATATATACATATAGTATTACACTCACTTTGTTACAGTTACAGGGGAGAAATGGGTTAGGGTTAGTGTTAGGGTTAGGGTTAGGGTTAGGGTTGGGTTGAGTACCTCTGTGGGTCATTAGAATGCTCTTGAACATGCTTTATTTTGCTCACTTTGTTACATTTACTGTGTTTTCCTATATATCTATATATATAGTGTTGCACTCACTTTGTTACAGTTACAGGGGAGAAATGGGTTAGGGTTAGGGTTAGGGTTAGGGTTGGGGTTGAGAACCTCTGTGGGTCATTAGAATGCTCTTGAACATACTTTATTTTGCTCACTTTGTTACGTTTACTGTGTTTTCCTATATATCTAGATATATAGTATTACACTCGCTTTGTTACAGTTAGAGGGGAGAAATGGGGTAGGGTTAGGTTTACGGTTAGGGTTAGGGTTAGGGTTAGGGTTGAGAACCTCTGTGGGTCATTAGAATCCTCTTGAACATGCTTTATTTTGATCACTTTGTTACGTTTCCTCTGTTTTCCTGTATATATATATACATATAGTATTACACTCACTTTGTTACAGTTACAGGGGAGAAATGGGTTAGGGTTAGGGTTAGGTTTAGGGTTAAGGTTAGGGTTAGGGTTAGGGTTAGGGTTGAGAACCTCTGTGGGTCATTAGAATGCTCTTGAACATGTTTTATTTTGCTCACTTTGTTACGTTTCCTCTGTTTTCCTGTATATATATATACATATAGTATTACACTCACTTTGTTACAGTTACAGGGGAGAAATGGGTTAGGGTTAGTGTTAGGGTTAGGGTTAGGGTTAGGGTTGAGTACCTCTGTGGGTCATTAGAATGCTCTTGAACATGCTTTATTTTGCTCACTTTGTTACATTTACTGTGTTTTCCTATATATCTATATATATAGTGTTGCACTCACTTTGTTACAGTTACAGGGGAGAAATGGGTTAGGGTTAGGGTTAGGGTTAGGGTTAGGGTTGGGGTTGAGAACCTCTGTGGGTCATTAGAATGCTCTTGAACATACTTTATTTTGCTCACTTTGTTACGTTTACTGTGTTTTCCTATATATCTAGATATATAGTATTACACTCGCTTTGTTACAGTTAGAGGGGAGAAATGGGGTAGGGTTAGGTTTACGGTTAGGGTTAGGGTTAGGGTTAGGGTTAGGGTTGAGAACCTCTCTGGGTCATTAGAATCCTCTTGAACATACTTTATTTTGATCACTTTGTTACGTTTCCTCTGTTTTCCTGTAAATATATATACATATAGTATTACACTCACCTTGTTACAGTT